>NC_092159.1:10100532-10123032 GCF_045791955.1 Oncorhynchus clarkii lewisi
GATAGTTTACCATAGGCTAGGATATAAGGTAGGATAGTTTACCATAGGCTTGGATATAAGGTAGGATAATAGGATATATAATAATTTAGGATAGTTTACCATAGGCTAGGATACAAGGTAGGATAGTTTACCATAGGCTAGGATACAAGGTAGGATAGTTTACCATAGGCTAGGATATAAGGTAGGATAGTTTACCATAGGCTAGGATACAAGGTAGGATAGTTTACCATAGGCTAGGATACAAGGTAGGATAGTTTACCATAGGCTATGATATAAGGTAGGATAGTTTACCATAGGCTAGGATATAAGGTAGGATAGTTTACCATAGGCTAGGATATAAGGTAGGATAATAGGATATATAATAATTTAGGATAGTTTACCATAGGCTAGGATACAAGGTAGGATAGTTTACCATAGGCTAGGATACAAGGTAGGATAGTTTACCATAGGCTAGGATATAAGGTAGGATAGTTTACCATAGGCTAGGATACAAGGTAGGATAGTTTACCATAGGCTAGGATATAAGGTAGGATAGTTTACCATAGGCTAGGATATAAGGTAGGATAGTTTACCATAGACTAGGATATAAGGTAGGATAATAGGATATATAATAATTTAGGATAGTTTACCATAGGCTAGGATATAAGGTAGGATAGTTTACCATAGGCTAAGATACAAGGTAGGATAGTTTACCATAGGCTAGGATAGTTTACCATAGGCTAGGATAGTTTACCATAAGCTAGGATAGTTTACCATAGGCTAGGATAGTTTACCATAGGCTAGGATAGTTTACCATAAGCTAGGATAGTTTACCATAGGCTAGGATAGTTTACCATAAGCTAGGATAGTTTACCATAAGCTAGGATAGTTTACCATAGGCTAGGATAGTTTACCATAAGCTAGGATAGTTTACCACAGGCTAGGATCATCATGACACAAGGTGAGACCCAGATGCAGACACAGGAGGCAGATGGTTGGAGTTTAAGATGTTTAATAATCCAAAAGGGGTCGGCAAGAGAATGGTCGTGGACAGGTCAAAGGTCAAAACCAGATCAGAGTTCAGGAGGTACCGAGTGGCAGACAGGCTCGTGGTCAAGGCAGGCAGAATGGTCAGGCAGGCGGGTACAGAGTCCAGAACAGGCAAGGGTCAAAACCAGGAGGACTAGAAAAAGGAGAACAGCAAATGCAGGAGCACGGGAAAAACACACTGGTTGACTGGGAACATACAAGATGAACTGGCACAGAGAGACAGGAAACACAGGGATTAATACACTGGTACAGAGAGACAGGAAACACAGGGATACAGTGCCTTGCGAAAGTATTCGGCCCCCTTGAACTTTGCGACCTTTTGCCACATTTCAGGCTTCAAACATAAAGATATAATACTGTCTTTTTTTGTGAAGAATCAACAAGTGGGACACAATCATGAAGTGGAACGACATTTATTGGATATTTCAAACTTTTTTAACAAATCAAAAACTGAAAAATTGGGCGTGCAAAATTATTCAGCCCCTTTACTTTCAGTGCAGCAAACTCTCTCCAGAAGTTCAGTGAGGATCTCTGAATGATCCAATGTTGACCTAAATGACTAATGATGATAAATACAATCCACCTGTGTGTAATCAAGTCTCCGTATAAATGCACCTGCACTGTGATAGTCTCAGAGGTCCGTTAAAAGTGCAGAGAGCATCATGAAGAACAAGGAACACACCAGGCAGGTCCGAGATACTGTTGTGAAGAAGTTTAAAGCCAGATTTGGATACAAAAAGATTTCCCAAGCTTTAAACATCCCAAGGAGCACTGTGCAAGCGATAATATTGAAATGGAAGGAGTATCAGACCACTGCAAATCTACCAAGACCTGGCCGTCCCTCTAAACTTTCAGCTCATACAAGGAGAAGATTGATCAGAGATGCAGCCAAGAGGCCCATGATCACTCTGGATGAACTGCAGAGATCTACAGCTGAGGTGGGAGACTCTGTCCATAGGACAACAATCAGTCGTATATTGCACAAATCTTGCCTTTATGGAAGAGTGGCAAGAAGAAAGCCATTTCTTAAAGATATCCATAAAAAGTGTCGTTTAAAGTTTGCCACAAGCCACCTGGGAGACACACCAAACATGTGGAAGAAGGTGCTCTGGTCAGATGAAACCAAAATGTAACTTTTTGGCAACAATGCAAAACGTTATGTTTGGCGTAAAAGCAACACAGCTCATCACCCTGAACACACCATCCCCACTGTCAAACATGGTGGTGGCAGCATCATGGTTTGGGCCTGCTTTTCTTCAGCAGGGACAGGGAAGATGGTTAAAATTGATGGGAAGATGGATGGAGCCAAATACAGGACCATTCTGGAAGAAAACCTGATGGAGTCTGCAAAAGACCTGAGACTGGGACGGAGATTTGTCTTCCAACAAGACAATGATCTAAAACATAAAGCAAAATCTACAATGGAATGGTTCAAAAATAAACATATCCAGGTGTTAGAATGGCCAAGTCAAAGTCCAGACCTGAATCCAATCGAGAATCTGTGGAAAGAACTGAGAACTGCTGTTCACAAATGCTCTCCATCCAACCTCACTGAGCTCGAGCTGTTTTGCAAGGAGGAATGGGAAAAAATGTCAGTCTCTCGATGTGCAAAACTGATAGAGACATACCCCAAGCGACTTACGGCTGTAATCGCAGCAAAAGGTGGCGCTACAAAGTATTAACTTAAGGGGGCTGAATAATTTTGCACGCCCAATTTTTCAGTTTTTGATTTGTTAAAAAAGTTTGAAATATCCAATAAATGTCGTTCCACTTCATGATTGTGTCCCACTTGTTGTTGATTCTTCACAAAAAAAATACAGTTTTATATCTTTATGTTTGAAGCCTGAAATGTGGCAAAAGGTTGCAAAGTTCAAGGGGGCCGAATACTTTCGCAAGGCACTGTACAGGCTCTATAGGTAGGTAAAGAAATAAAACAACAGTAAAAAGCCAGGGTATATACAGTAGTGAGGCTATAAATGTAGCGAGGCCAGGATATAAGGTAGGATATATAATAAGTTAGGATAGTTTACCATAGGCCAGGATATAAGGTAGGATAGTAGGATACGTTGGTCCCTGAGCTGTACCAGCAGACCTCTACCCCGTGATGGATTGGTTCATTGTTGTGTTCCGTGCCAGCTGCAGTGAAGGCTAACATGGCCACCGGTTATTTAGATTTTTAGGCCATGAGGGTCACTTTCTCTTGGGAACCAGCAAGGCTTCCTCCTCCTCCACTTCCAGGCCAATGTGTAGCAGAGGAGCAGCTCTGTCCAGACCAGAGTAGAGCGACAGAGATGATTTCTTTCTCTGCCAGCGAGCCGCCCCTGGGACCTGGGGTGTCTGGGGTCTGGATGAGGGACAGAGAGGGAGAGAGAGAGAGGTACATGAGGGAACGTCCTAAGAGCATTTCCTCCACTAGGTGGCAGTACACCTTTACATGCTGGATGCCCCCCTCCCTCCCATGGCCAAGGTCAGTGGGTCAGTGGACACGCTCTGACCCCCCCCCCCCCCCCCCCTCTCTCTCATACACACATATATATAGATACACATATACACACACAGTGTACATACATATACACAAAAACATTCTCAAGAAATCCTTCCTTGACCGAAACCAAAAACACGAGCCCTGAGCGTGAGTGAGTGAATCTGTTATTTACAGCGTTGGCGGTTGATGTACGAGAAGTCTGGTCTCTTCCGAAAACAAGTCATCATTTTGATTTGGGACGCCACAGGGGGAGAGGAACAGCCTGTCTCTCTCCCGCTGAAATGTTTACCCCTACAGAGGTCATGCAGTCAGCATTTCAAATAAGATACACACACATACACACAGAGATACACATAGTATATGCACACACACACACACACACACACACACACACACACACACACACACACACACACACACACACACACACACACACACACACACACACACACACACACACACACACACACACACACACACTATGAACACACACACACCCCCAAACACAACGGCTAAGCCTGAATGGCTTAGTTATATGGACAGCAAAGACACAATAGTCTTCATCGCCATGGATACAAAGCTGTGAACTTGCATCAACCTTTCCTCTTGTTACTGGCAGGCATTTTGTATTAAGCTCAAAACCAAATGATCAGTAAATGAAATAAACACGAAAGGATGTTTTAAGAGAAACACACAAAGTGTTTGTAACCATGGTTGATCAGACTTCTTGCTCAACACCTCACCACCTGTTCTTTTCCGTGCTCAGTTAGTCCAAACGCCACCCAACAAAAACATGTTGTCCTCACCTCAGGGCCACTGAGAACATGAGAGAGGAAAGCTAGAGAGGTATATTAAGACAGGGAAATATATGAAGGCTAGAGAGGTATATTAAGACAGGGAACTATATGAAAGCTAGAGAGGTATATTAAGACAGGGAAATATATGAAGGCTAGAGAGGTATATTAAGACAGGGAACTATATGAAGGCTAGAGATGTCACGTTCTGACCATAGTTCTGTTATTTTATCTTTGTTTTAGTATGGTCAGGGTGTGAGTTGGGTGGGCAGTCTGTTTGTTTTTCTATGTTGATTTTTGAGTTCGGCCTGGTATGGTTCTCAATCAGCGGCAGCTGTCAATTGTTGTCCCTGATTGAGAATCATACTTAGGTAGCCTGGGTTTCAGTTTTGGGTGGTGGTGTTTGTCTTCCGTGTCAGTCGCCACACGGGGCTGTTTCGTTCATTTCACGTTTATTGTTTTGTATTTCGTAGTGTTCAGTTTATTTTTTGAAATAAACATTATGGACACTTACCACGCTGCGTTTTGGTCCTCCGATCCTTCTCACTACTCCTCCTCAGAAGAGGAGGACGAGGTTCGTTACAAGAGAGCTATATTTAGGTTGCTACTTCCTCTTATACATCATTCATGAGTCATGACTTATATTGAAACACTGGTAGATCTATACCTGCTGTATTGAGGGACTCAGCTCTGGTAGATCAACACCTGCTGTATTGAGGGACTCAGCGCTGGTAGATCTACACCTGTTGTATTGAGGGACTCAGCTCTGGCAGATCTACACCTGCTGTATTGAGGGACTCAGCGCTGGTAGATCTACACCTGCTGTATTGAGGGACTCAGCTCTGGCAGATCTACACCTGCTGTATTGAGGGACTCAGCGCTGGTAGATCTACACCTGCTGTATTGAGGGACTCAGCTCTGGCAGATCTACACCTGCTGTATTGAGGGACTCAGCGCTGGTAGATCAACACCTGCTGTATTGAGGGACTCAGCTCTGGCAGATCTACACCTGCTGTATTGAGGGACTCATCGCTGGTAGATCTATACCTGCTGTATTGAGGGACTCAGCGCTGGTAGATCTACACCTGCTGTATTGAGGGACTCAGCGCTGGTAGATCAACACTCTATTGAGGGACTCAGCCAACCGCTCAGCTCTCCCTTCCTTTACATAAAGATCACACTGTTCTCCCTGTCTTATCATAAAGACCTCCAGTCAGCCAACCGCTCAGCTCTCCCTTCCTTTACATAAAGATCACACTGTTCTCCCTATCTTATCATAAAGACCTTCACTCAGCTCTCCCTTCCTTCCTTTAGATAAGCCCACATCAGCATCCAAAACCAGGTATTCCAATTTCACTCAAATGGCAAACTAATTAAACAAGCAATCAGTTATAATGAAATGACATTATCCTATTCTATTCTCTAGCGTAGGACACAATGCAGTGTGATGTGGAAGGAGAGATCAGGGATGTATGCCTGGTTGCCAAGTGACCCCAGGGGAATGTCTCTCTATATGAAATGTGACCCGGTGTGTTCACTGTACAGCCCTTCCTCTGTGTGTGTTTTTGTTTAACTATCCTTGTGGGTACTAGACATCAAAAAAATAATTTGAAGATCCACATGAGAAAAAAATGCTATTTTAGGCTCAGGGCTTAGGTTTAGGGTTAGGGTTCCAATTAGGGTTAGAAATAAGTTTAGGAGTTACAAATCAAATCAAATCAAATCAAATTTATTTATATAGCCCTTCGTACATCAGCTGATATCTCAAAGTGCTGTACAGAAACCCAGCCTAAAACCCCAAACAGCAAGCAATGCAGGTGTAGAAGCACGGTGGCTAGGAAAAACTCCCTAGAAAGGCCAAAACCTAGGAAGAAACCTAGAGAGGAACCAGGCTATGAGAGGTGGCCAGTCCTCTTCTGGCTGTGCCGGGTGGAGATTATAACAAAACATGGTCAAGATGTTCAAATGTTCATAAATGACCAGCATGGTCCAATAATAAAAAAAGGCTATTTAAGTCTTAGGGGTTAAGTTTATGGTTCGAATTCGGGTTAGTGGTTAGGTTTAGGAGGTAGGGTTAGGGCAGGGAATTAGGTTTAGGATTAGTGGTAAAGGAAAATAGGATTTTGAATGGAAATCAATTGTTGGTCCCAACAAGTATAGTAAAACATAGCTGTGTGTGTTCAGTCAAAAACAAAATGGTGGCCACATCCTGGCATTCTTGCAGTGATTCAGATGGAGCTTTTATACCCTCCCTCCCTCTCCCTCTGTCTCCCCTCCCTCTCCCTCTGTCTCCCCCCCCCTCTCTCTCTCTACCACACCTGCTGTCTTGACCTCTGGATGCTCGGTTATGAAAAGCCAACTGACATTTACTCCTGAGGTGCTGACCTGTTGCAGCCTCTACAACCGATATGATTATTATTGACCCTGCTGGTCATCTGTGAACGCTTGAACATTTTGAAGAACAATCTGGCCTTAATGACCACGTACTGTTATAATCTCCACACGACACACCCAGAAGAAGACTGGCCACCCCTCAGATCCTGGTTCCTCTCTAGGTTTCTTCCTAGGTTCTGACCTTTCTAGGGAGTTTTTCCTAGCCACCGTGCCTCTACATCTGCATTGCTTGCTGTTTGGGGTTTTAGGCTGCGTTTCTGTAAAGCACTTTGTGACATCAGCTGATGTAAGAAGGGCTTTATAAATACATTTGATTGATTGATTGATTTATGTCTAGTTCGGTTGAACACCAAACTAAACTCTCTAACAATAACGGCATTCTTTCAGATGGGCAGGAATGTCAAAGGGATTCAATGAGTGGCTCCACCTATCAGATTTCCCTTCCACAAAATACAAACACACCTCAGCATGTCATGATCATGTACAGACCTGTCTCACCAGACACTCTCTACACACTCTCTAGACCTGCCTCACCAGACACTCTCTACACACTCTCCAGACCTGTCTCACCAGACACTCTCTACACACTCTCCAGACCTGTCTCACCAGACACTCTCTACACACTCTCCAGACCTGTCTCACCAGACACTCTCTACACACTCTCCAGACCTGTCTCACCAGACACTCTCTACACACTCTCCAGACCTGTCTCACCAGACACTCTCTACACACTATCCAGACCTGTCTCACCACACACTCTCTACACACTCTCTAGACCTGTCTCACCAGACACTCTCTACACACTCTCCAGTACTGTCTCACCAGACACTCTCTACACACTCTCCAGACCTGCCTCACCAGACACTCTCTAGACACTCTCTAGACACTCTCTAGACCTGCATCTCTAGACACTCTCTAGACCTGCATCTCTAGACACTCTCTACACACTCTCCAGACCTGTCTCACCAGACACTCTCTACACACTCTCCAGACCTGTCTCACCAGACCTGTCTCACCAGACACTCTCTACACACTCTCTAAACCTGCCTCACCAGACCTGCCACACCAGACACTCTCTACACACTCTCCAGGCCTGTCTCACTAGACACTCTCTACACACTCTCCAGACCTGCCTCACCAGACACTCTCTACACACTCTCCAGACCTGTCTCACCAGACACTCTCTACACACTCTCCAGACCTGTCTCACCAGACCTGTCTCACCAGACACTCTCTACACACTCTCTAGACCTGTCTCACCAGACCTGTCTCACCAGGCACTCTCTACACACTCTCTAGACCTGCCTCACCAGACCTGTCTCACCAGACACTCTCTACACACTCTCCAGACCTGCCTCACCAGACACTCTCTACACACTCTCCAGACCTGTCTCACCAGACACTCTCTACACACTCTCCAGACTTGCCTCACCAGACACTTTCTACACACTTTCCAGACCTGTCTCCCCTGACACTCTCTACACACTCTCTAGACCTGTCTCACCAGACCTGTCTCACCAGACACTCTCTACACACTATCCAGACCTGTCTCACCAGACCTGTCTCACCAGACACTCTCTACACACTCTCTAGACCTGCCTCACCAGACCTGTCTCACCAGACACTCTCTACACACTCTCCAGACCTGCCTCACCAGACACTCTCTACACACTCACCAGACCTGTCTCACCAGACACTCTCTACACACTCTCCAGACCTGTCTCACCAGACACTCTCTACACACTCTCCAGACCTGTCTCACCAGACACTCTCTACACACTCTCTAGACCTGCCTCACCAGACACTCTCTACACACTCTCCAGACCTGTCTCACCAGACACTCTCTACACACTCTCCAGACCTGTCTCACCAGACACTCTCTACACACTCTCCAGACCTGCCTCACCAGACACTCTCTACACACTCTCCAGACCTGCCTCACCAGACACACTCTACACACTCTCCAGACCTGCCTCACCAGACACTCTCTAGACACTCTCTAGACACTCTCCAGACCTGCCTCACCAGACACTCTGTAGACCTGCCTCACCAGATACTCTCTAGAGTCTAGACCTGCCTCACTAGATACTCTCTAGACCTGCCTCACTAGATACTCTCTAGATCTGCCTCACTAGATACTCTCTAGACCTGCCTCACCAGATACTCTCCAGACCTGCCTCACAAGACACTCTGTAGACCTGCCTCACCAGACACTCTCTAGAGTCTAGACCTGCCTCACTAAACACTCTCTAGACCTGCCTCTCTAGACACTCTCCAGACCTGCCTCACTAGACACTCTCCAGGCCTGCCTCACCAGACACTCTCTAGACCTGCCTCACCAAACACTCTCTAGACCTGCCTCACCACACACTCTGTAGACCTGCCTCACCAGACACTCTCTAGACCTGCCTCACTAGACACTCTCTAGACCTGCTTCACTAGACACTCTCCAGACCTGCCTCACCAGACACTCTGTAGACCTGCCTCACTAGACACTCTCTAGACCTGCCTCACCAGACACTCTCTAGACCTGCATCACTAGACCTGCCTCACCAGACACTCTCCAGACCTGCCTCACTAGACCTGCCTCACCAGACACTCTCCAGACCTGCCTCACTAGACATTCTCTAGACCTGCATCACTAGACCTGCCTCACCAGACACTCTGTAGACCTGCCTCACCAGACACTCTGTAGACCTGCCTCACTAGACCTGCCTCACCAGACACTCTGTAGACCTGCCTCACTAGACCTGCCTCACTAGACCGGCCTCACTAGACCTGCCTCACTAGAAACTCTCCAGATCTGACTCACTAGACGCTCTCCAGATCTGACTCACTAGACGCTCTCCAGATCTGACTCACTAGACGCTCTCCAGATCTGACTCACTAGACGTACATGCATGTGGTCTCCCATGTCACCCAGTACAATCCACTGGCTTCCAGTTGAAGATTGCATCCACTACAAGACAATGGTGCTTACCTACAGAACAGCAAGAGGAACTGCCCCTCCCTACCTTCAGGCTGTGCTTAAACCCTATATCCCAACCAGAGCACTCTGTTCTGCCACTTCTAGTCTCTTGGCCCTCCCACCACTACCGGATATTAGCTCCCGCTCAGCCCAGTCAAAGCTCTTTCTGTCCTGGCACCCTATTGGCAGAACCAGCTTCCCCCTGATGCTAGGAGAGCAGAGTCCCTGCCCATCTTCCCGAAAACATCTGAAACTCTACCTCTTCAAAGAGGATCTTAAATAAGACATCTCTCAGTCTTACCCCCACCCACTAAACATTAAAAATAAAGATTAACTTAACTTCTGTTTTCCTACTAACACTGATAACTTGTTTAATGAGGAAAAGTCCTGACTATGAGTGTAATATGTGGTTGTTTCACCTAGCTTCACCATGACACCCCTTCAAATTAGTGGATTCGGCTATTTCAGCCACACCCGTTGCTGACAGGTGTAGAAAATCGAGCGCACAGCCATGCAATCTCCATAGCAAAACATTGGCAGTAGAATGGCCTTACTGAAGAGCTCAGTAATTTTCAACGTGGCCCCATCGTAGGATGCCATCTTTCCAAAAGTCACTTCATAATTTTCTACCCTTCTGGAGCTGCCCCGGTCAACTGTAAGTGCTATTATTGTGAAGTGGAAATGTCTAGGAGCAACAACGGCTCAACCGCGAAGTGGTAGACCACACAAGCTCACAGAACAGGACCGCGGAGTGCTGAAGCTCGTAGCATCATAAAAATAATCTGTCCTCGGTTGCAACAGTCACTAAAGAGTTCCAAACTCCCTCTAGAAGCAACGTCCGCACAATAACTGTTCATCGGGACCTTCATGAAATGGGTTTCCATGGCCGAGCAGCCGCACATAAGCCTAAGATCACCATGCGCAATGCCAAGCATCGACTGGAGTGGTGTAAAGCTCGCCGCCATTAGACTCTGGAGCAGTGGAAACACGTTCTCTGGAGTGATGAATCACGCTTCACCAACTGGCAGTCTGACAGACAAATCTGGGTTTGGCGGATGCCAGGAGAACACTACAGTCAACTGTAAAGTTTGGTAGAGGAGGAGTTTTTCATGGTTCAGATGTTGGACGAGCAGGTGTCCACAAACAGATGTTGGGCGAGCAGGTGTCCACAAACAGATGTTAGACAGGAAGGTGTCCACAACAGATGTTAGACACATACACACACAAACACACACATTTAACAATGTAATACACACACAAGCACACACATTTAACAGTGCAGTACACACATATACACACACACTTAACAATGCAGTACACACAAACACACACTTATCAATGCAGTACACACACACATAAACATACACTTAAAAATGCAGTACACAAACACACACTTAACAATGCAGTTCACACACACACACACACACACACACACACACTTAACAATGCAGTACACACACACACACACACGTAACAATGCAGTACACACACACACACACTTAACAATGCAGTACACAAACACACACTTAACAATGCAGTACACACACACACACATTTAACAATGCAGTACACACACACACACTTAACAATGCAGTACACACATATACACACACACACACACACACTTAACAATGCAGTACACACACACAGAGACACTTAACAATGCAGTACACACACACAGACACTTAACAATGCAGTACACACAAACACACACTTAACAATGCAGTACACACACACACTTAACAATGCAGTACACACACACACTTAACAATGCAGTACACACACACACACCTAACAATGCAGTACACACACACCCTTAAATGCAGTAAACAAACACACACACACACTTAACAATGCAGCACACACACACACACACACAGACACTTAACAACGCAGCACACACACACACACACACACACTTAACAATACAGTAGACACACACACACACACACTTAACAATGCAGTACACACACACACACACTTAACAATTCAGTACATACATACACACACACACACACACTAAAATAAATGCATGGCATCTGGCATCCTCAACTTACAGACTAATCTCTGCATAGATGGGAAAAACACACACCTTGCCATTTGAGTGTGAGCCAACATCATTACAGTTGTCTGAGGACTAATTACCATGGTATTACAGTGTCATTAGGACAATGTCTGGGCTGGGTTACAAGATCAGGTTCTATCGCAAGGAAACAGAATGCCTCTCCCTCCTGATACCTGATACACACACACACTGATAGGCAGGTACACACACAGACTTCATCAGACATGGCCCTAGAGTGACGGTGCTGATGGAGACAGAGAGAAGAAGAGGTAGATCAACAGATAGGTCATGTTAATCTTCCCCCTCTATTTCATTATAATAATGACAGGACCTATTTCATTATATAAATGTGCAGTTTTGTCACACAACACAATGCCACAGATGTCTCAAGTTTTGATGGAGCGTGCAATTAGCATACCTACTGCAGGAATGTCCACCAGGGCTGTTGGCAGATCATTTCATGTTCATTTCTCTTTTGTGTGGAAAACCTCATTCTGATTGGCTGGGCCTGGCTCCCCAGTGGGTGAGCCTGGCTCCCAAGTGGATGGGCCTGGCTCCCCAGTGGATGGGCCTGGCTCCCCAGTGGCTGGGCCTGGCTCCCCAGTGGATGGGCCTGGCTCCCCAGTGGATGGGCCTGGCTCCCCAGTGGATGGGCCTGGCTCCCCAGTGTATGGGCCTGGCTCCCCAGTGTATGGGCCTGGCTCCCCAGTGGATGGGCCTGGCTCCCCAGTGGATGGGCCTGGCTCCCCAGTGGATGGGCCTGGCTCCCCAGTGGCTGGGCCTGGCTCCCCAGTGGATGGGCCTGGCTCCCCAGTGGATGGGCCTGGCTCCCCAGTGGATGGGCCTGGCTCCCCAGTGGATGGGCCTGGCTCCCCAGTGGCTGGGCCTAGCTCCCCAGTGGATGGGCCTGGCTCCCCAGTGGACGGGCCTGGCTCCCCAGTGGATGGGCCTGGCTCCCCAGTGGATGCCTATGCCCTCCCAGGCCCACTCATGTCTGCACCCCTGCCCAGTAATGTGAAATCCATAGATTAGGACCTATTGAATTCATTTAAATTGGCCGATTTCCTTATATGAACTGTAACTCGGTAACATCGTTTAAATTGTTGTGTTTATATTTTTGTTCAGTATGGATAATGATAGGGCCTATTTCATTATAATAAACATGGTTGGTTGCTTGAAGGACTCAAAGTGTACTGAGCACTGTTGAGCACAGAGTGAATTACATAGGCATATGCTTTTAATTGAGATTTGTTCACAAATGATCCTCAACTTATTTTCCTCAGTTATAGAGATACATGACTAGGTTTCATCATGAGACTAAGCCACAAACACCAACACGTCATGTGGCCAGATTATCCACACTGTTATGATGTTAAAGCTGAGAGGCTGCCTGTTAGTAGGACTATAAACCCAGATAAAACTGATCCGTAAGAGTATATGCCATGACCCATTTAAGAGCTGAGAGAGAAACCTGTTAGTAGGACTATAAACCCAGATAAAATTAATCTGTAAGAGTATATGCCATGACCCATTTAAGAGCTGAGAGAGAAACCTGTTAGTAGGACTATAAACCCAGATAAAACTGATCCGTAAGAGTATATGCCATGACCCATTTAAGAGCTGAGAGAGAAACCTGTTAGTAGGACTATAAACCCAGATAAAACTCATCTGTAAGAGTATATGCCATGACCCATTTAAGAGCTGAGAGAGAAACCTGTTAGTAGGACTATAAACCCAGATAAAACTGATCCGTAAGAGTATATGCTATGACCCATTTAAGAGCTGAGAGAGAAACCTGTTAGTAGGACTATAAACCCAGATAAAATTAATCTGTAAGAGTATATGCCATGACCCATTTAAGAGCTGAGAGAGAAACCTGTTAGTAGGACTATAAACCCAGATAAAACTGATCCGTAAGAGTATATGCCATGACCCATTTAAGAGCTGAGAGAGAAACCTGTTAGTAGGACTATAAACCCAGATAAAAACTGATCTGTAAGAGTATATGCCATGACCCATTTAAGAGCTGGGAGAGAAACCTGTTAGTAGGACTATAAACCCAGATAAAAACTAATCTGTAAGAGTATATGCCATGACCCATTTAAGAGCTGAGAGAGAAACCTGTTAGTAGGACTATAAACCCAGATAAAACTCATCTGTAAGAGTATATGCCATGACCCATTTAAGAGCTGAGAGAGAAACCTGGCCTGTGGAAAACACAGCCCAGCTGTCATGCCGCGACTCTCAGGCTTCCCTCGTAAGGATGACAAACTCCCATGAGCAGCGGTGGGGCCCTTGACCCGGCTTGTCCAGGGCTTCCCCGGGGCTGAACTCCTGTCCTGCCCGGGGTCGCAGCGGAGGGTGATCTATTGGTCGTGTCCGTCCGGCTCTGCTCTCCCCTGGCCCGGCCCTCCCCGCCTAGCTGAAACAACGGTGCTGTGTTTTGTTAGCTACCGGAAACAGGCCCTTCCTCTCGGTAAACACAGGGACTCGTTCATGGACTGCATGGCAGCGGCACGCGATGTTCATTGTCAGAACAGCACTTAATCTTCGAGGGGGGTAAATGGACGGTCAAGGGGGATGAGCGTGCATGTAGCCCCAGGGACGCGCAGTTATCTGGAACCGAGTGATGAGTCCTTGAGTGCGTAAAGCGGCCATTGATAGTGGATAATAGACCTATAATCCAAGTAGTGCACGATAATTATTCTACATGTTTACAATTATTAAACAAGAGTTTTCTTCATACACGCAGAGTGTATAAAACAATAGGAAAACCTGCTCTTTCCATGACATAGACTGACCTGGGGAATCCAGGTTAAATCCAATTCATATTAATGTAGATGGGGGGAGACAGGTTAAAGAAGGATTGTGTGTGTGTGCCATTCAGAGGGTGAACGGGAAAGAGGGTGAACGGGAAAGAGGGTGAACGGGAAAGAGGGTGAACGGGAAAGAGGGTGAACGGGAAAGAGGGTGAACGGGCGTGACAACAGATTGAAGTACCTTTGAACAGGTTATGGTAGTAGGTGCCAGGCGCACCGGTTTGAGTGCGTCAAGAACTACAACGCTGCTGGGTTTTTCACGCTCCACAGTGTGCCGAGAATGATCCACCACCCAAACCACATCCAGCCAACTTGACACAACTGTGGGAAGCATTAGATTCAACATGGGCCAGCATCCCTGAGGAACGCTTTCGACACCTTGTGGAGTCCATGCCCTGATGAATTGAGGCTGCTCTGAGGGTGTGCAAATCAATATTAGGAAGTTGTTCCTAATGTTTTGTACACTCAGTGTATATTATATGTTGGATAATAATTGTAAAAATGTGCAATGATTATTGTGCACTAATGCCAGCTGGTAGGCCGAGGATGGAATTGAGTTGTATTAAGCAAACCCATAGCCGAGTTGATTACAAACCATAATCTGTATTTTTAAACCACGCGCACGGCCAAGAGAGAATACAACAGGTTGTAGTCTTTAATGTCAAATATGTTGTCCAAATATTCAATTTAGAGTACAACGTCGAGGATGTTGATTTTAATCAGGTTGCTCTCCCAAGACGCAGGCGCATCTGATCCACGTCAAAACCTTGGTGTCAATAAAACATGTTTAATCATAACATGTCATTTATGCTGTTATGACAAATCTTACAAATATTGTTTTGCAAATTCAAAAAGAACGAAGACATGGGTCATACATAGGCTAACGCGCAAGATGTATTGCGTAAAACAGATATGATGCCGCATTCAAAACAACTAGGAACTGGACATTCGGAAATCTCCGACTTCCGAATTTA
The DNA here is from genome assembly GCF_045791955.1 of Oncorhynchus clarkii lewisi. NCBI lineage: Eukaryota > Metazoa > Chordata > Actinopteri > Salmoniformes > Salmonidae > Oncorhynchus > Oncorhynchus clarkii. The sequence goes on from NC_092159.1 coordinate 10,116,061, forward strand.
GTGCATTCATGACAACTGGGAACTTGGGGGAAAAACGAGCTCCGACTGGACAAATTATTTTGAAAGGTCATCCAACTGAAAATTCTAAGCGACAAACTCGGACATCTTTCTAGATCTCCGACTTTCCGACCTGTAGATCTAGGACGTAACGATTTGACCTCGTTTTTTCCCACGTTCCCAGTTGTCTTGAAAGCACAATGAGCTGCTTCCCACTGGGCACCGATGTCAATTCAACATCTATTCCATGTTGGTTCAACGTAATTAAATTGAAACGACGTAAAAAAAAAACAAAGTTGATTCAACCAGAGCATGCCCAGTTGGTTCATCCTAGATCAACATGCAGAATAGCAATTTAATGTTATTAAAACATATAATTATAATTAAGTTGAGTGTTTTTTCTTCAGAGAGGCCAAGGAAAACCCACAGGCCTACAGTCCAAAAGCTGATGCCTGCCTCCAAGCCATAAAACATGGGAAAACAATCTGTCGTAGAAATGTGGGGAAACCATTGACTGTATACACTCTCACATTCAAAGTTAATTTATCATGTGGCAGAAGATAGAGGTCGTGTGAGTAGAACTTTTATGACACCTAAACAAATGAACATATGAGGAGGGGAACTTTTTACACACTAAACCGTGCCCCTCTCCCTGTCTCCCGTCTCCTTATGGAATGCAACGGGAGGAGAGAAATGGATGTAATAGACGCTTTTCGCGAGGATCCTAAATGGACTTGTCTTGCTAAAGATGTCAGATAAAAACCTTGATAATTTGAATAGATCGATTCACTGCGTATCATCTCCCCCCGCCCCGTCCTCTCCTGACACCCACAGATGGCCTAGCCGCCCGAGTCAGCAGTCTCCTGCGACTCACTCTCCTCCTCGTGTCCGAGGTGAGGCGCTCAGACCAGGGGGGGTCCAGAGGCTCCAAGCCTAGGACATAATTAATGGTAAGATCCGCTGCAGGTTGTAAAACAGACAGCCTTGGCCACCACTGAGCGGCAGCCAGGAGGAACTGTTTACCAGATAGAGAGCTGATAACTGCGAGGCTCTCGTGCGCTAATGGTAGGAGGGGGAATGCGGCTGTCTCGAGCTGTGATGGAGCGATCGTCCCCTTTAGGCACTAATGCCGTGGAGTTTATATACAGACCGTCCTTCACTCACTCACACTCTCTCTCTCTCTCTCTCTCTCTCTCCCTCCCTCTCTCTCTCTCACACACACACACACACACACACACAGAGAGAGAGCGAGAGAGACATACACACCACTTTTTTAAAGATGGATGAAGAATACACAGATATGATAGCAGCGCGAGACATAGTCATGTTCCAGAGTTATCTGTAATATATTTCATCATAAAGGCTTTCCCCGGGCACTTGGAAGCCCTAAGAAAATTAAGCCGCTATGATAAGATTAAACCGACAGCAGTGACGTTAAAAACATTTTAAATGTACCATTCATTACTCATTTTAGGCCAAACGTCACAGCTGGGTAGCATAATCAACAGGTCGACCTGAGCCTATAGGCAGTCATAATTCCCGAACTACTAAATAGTTGGCAAACGACAACGAGTGGTGGGACATTCCTACTTAAATCAGAAGCAGCACAGATTTATCAGAGTGCTAAAACGTAACGGCATGTTTTTACTTATAATGATAACAACGGAAGTGGGGCGCATTCATTGTTAATGATTTTAAACTCCGTGGTGATTGAATTTCTGCTTACATTGAAGAGAACCCGTTGTCTATATAAACCCGTGATCCCCACGGGATTTGGTTTATTTCTTCATTCTCCATCGAGTCATCTGAACCCCTAGAAGTATTTTTTTTAAATAGAGTATTTAAAAAAATAGAGGATGGAGAGGACGCATTTGTCAAAATAACATGTTTTCTGCGTTGTATATAAATAAAGCTAATGTTTTTACGGATCATTATTTGCATCCTATAAATGTTTCATTCCCGTTCCATTTCCCACATAAATCAGGCACCCCTCTGCCGGTAAAAGTCGGTCGTTTGTCACCGGGCTCTGGCGTGCTCCGTGACAGAATAGGAGAAACAGAAGTACCATTAGGTAAACTATTCAACGCCACAATTTATACAACACCCAACGCGCGGGTATAAACAGAGAGGAGTTGCGTCACCCTACAGTATTTAGGGTTCTGTCATGCAGGACCCAGTCACAGAGCTTTATGGCTCAGTCCGGATTTTAAATTAACACGTGCACTGCATTTCTTATGATATGGCCAAACCCGTCTGTTTTCTGTGCACATATAACCTACTAAGAAAGTTAGGAATTTTAGATGACACGTGGAAAACATTATGAGGACAGCAGAAATGTTTGTTTAAAAAATAGATTTAGTATAATTAGGACTATTATTATTATGAGTCTACCAATATATGCCTGTGGCTTTTAGGTCTACAATGATATGAGAAAGTAAACAGATTACATTTCTTCCTCAATCATAGTCTTAATATAAACAGGCTATATGTGTTTGCACCTGTCCGGAAAAGGCTCACCTTATCCGAGAAGGGAAGCTATTTACGTGGCTGGTTTAGGCTGCTTGTTGACAATCATTATTTTGGAGCGCCTGTCGGGTGTCTGTCTGGCCGGTGGGCTCGGGGCAGGGAGGGCCAGGCGGAGACTTCACGGATCAGTGAGATAGCGTCTCCCACTGTGGCTAATGGACTATTAGTCCTATTAGTGACGCGACCGCCGCTCCACTGTCCAAACAACCCCGGGAGGCTGGAGCACCGCACCACACAGTGACGCGCCACCACACACTTTTACGCGCATCTTTATTGGGCAGCAGAAGTGGACAGTGCAAATTTGAGACCAAGACTAAAGATAATTTATATACTGAAAAATTATTGATACTTGTTTTCTGGCCTTATTTTAATTTTCATAGTTTGCCATACACAATTGATTAAATATTAGTTTTTTTCTCCTCAATCTACACACAATACCCCATATTGAGGAAGCAAAAACTTGTTTTAGAAATTTTTGCAAATTTATAAAAATAAAAAAACAACTGACCCTTTGCTATGAGACCTGAAATTGAGCTCAGGTGCATCCTGTTTCCATTGAACATCCTTAAGTTGTTTCTACAACTTGATTGGAGTCCACCTGTGGTAAATTCAATTGATTGGACATGATTTTGAAAGGCACAAACCTGTTTATATAAGGTCCCACAGCTGATAGTGCATGTCAGAGAAAAAAAAACATCTGAGGAAAGGTACCAAAAAATATCTGCATTTCTTGAAGGTCCCCAAGAACACAGTGGCCTCCATCATTGTTAAATGGAAGAAGTTTGAAGGCACCAGGACTCTTCCTAGAACTGGCCGCCTGGCAAAACTGAGCAATTTGGAAAAGGGCCTTGGTCAGGGAGGTGACCAAGAACCCGATGGTCACTCTGACAGAGCTCCAGAGTTTCCAGAAGGAAGCCATTCCTCAGTAAAAGGCACGACATGCCGCTTAGAGTTTGCCAAGAGACACCTAAAGGACTCTCAGACCTTGAGAAACAAGATTCTCTAGTCTGATGAAACCAAGATGTTTTGGAAGACTCGTCTGGATCGAGGGAAAGATGAATGGGGCAAAGTACAGAGAGATCCTTGATGAAAAACTGCTCCAGATGGTTCACCTTCCAACAGGACAATGACCCTAATTACACAGCCAAGACAATGCAAGAGTGGCTTCAGGACAAGTCTCTGATTGTCCTTGAGTGGCCCGGCCAGAGCACAGACTTGAACCCGATCAAACATCTCTGGAGAGACCTGAAAATCGATGTGCAGGACGAACCCCATCAAACCTGACAGAACTTAAGATGATCTGCAGAGTAGAATGGGAGAACCTCCCCAAATACAGGTGTGCCAAACTTGGAGCGTCATACCCAAGAAGACTCAAGACTGTAATCGCTGCCAAAGGTGCTTCAATAAAGTACTGAGTAAAGGGTCTGAAAACACGTGAATGTGATATTTTTATTTTTTTATTTTTAATAACTTTGCAAAAAAATTCTAAAAACCTGTTTTTGCTTTGTCATTATGGGGTATTGCATGTAGATTGGTGGGGATGAAAAAAAACAATTGAATCAATTTTAGAATAAGGCTGTAACATAACAAAATGTGTAAAAAGTCAAGGGGTCTGAATACTTTCAGAATGTATTGTAGCTTATAAAAATATGCCTGCTTGTCTATAATGCAGTATCTTATGTATGCTTAACGAAAATTAAAATGTGTTACAAATGAGTGTACACAGCAGGCTGAACAAAAATATGAACGCAACACCAACCCTTGGGTTTGGTCCTATGTGTTGGTCCCATGATTTATGATCTTAAATAAAAGATCCCAGAAGAAATGTTCCATACACACAAAGAACTTATTTCTCTCAAATGTTTGGCACTACGTCCAACCAGGCCTCACAACCACCGAACACGTCTATGGCCTCCTGTGATCGGTTTGTTGATGTCAATGTTGTGAACAGAGTGCCCCGTGGGGACGGTGGGGTTATGGTATGGGCAGGTATAAGCTATGGTCAAGGAACACAATTGCATGTTATCGATGGCATTTTGAATGCATAGAGGTACCGTGATGAGAGCCTGAGGCCCATTGTCGTGCCATTCATCAGGTTTCAGCATGAGGTGGTGGCCATGTCACAAGGATCTGTACACAATTCCTGAACACTGAAAATGTCCCAGTTCTTCAATGGCCTGCATACTCACCAGACATGTCACCCATTAAGCACGTTTGGGATGCGCTGGGTGGACGTATAAGACAGTGTTTTCCAGATCTTGCCAGTATCCAGCAACTTCGCACAGCCATTGAAGAGGAGTGGGACAACATTCCACAGGCCACAATCAACAGCCTGATCTACTCTATGCGACGGAGATGTGTCGCGCTGCATGAGGGAAATGGTGGTCACAGCAGATACTGACTGGTTCTGACTGGTTCACAGCAGATACTGACTGGTTCTGATCCATGCACCTACCTTTTTACATATCTGTATTCCCAGTCATGTGAAATCCATAGATTAGGGCTTTATTCATTTATTTCAACTGATTTCCTTATATGAACTGGAACTCAGGAAAATCTTTGAAATTGTTGCATGTGGCGTTTATATATTTTTTTGTTCATATACCATAACATCACAATTTACCAGACATTGCAATGTTATAACCTGCAACAAGTGCATTCAAATAAAGGGGTTGACATGACAACATTTCAAATGGGCCTAGAGCATAATTTTCAATTATATAAAATACAACTCGTTGCTAAAGCAGAGCTTGTGTGATGAAAACAGATTTTAAAAACCCAAGGGTTTATTTCTATCAAAGTATAGAGAATTAAAATGTGAGGTAAGCGTTTCTGATTTTTCTAGGCTATATATATATATATCAAGGACAATAATAGATTTACGCTATATATATATATATAGCGTAAATCTATTATTGTCCTTGATATTGCCGTTGTTGATTCATTATGCCTATTCTATAATAATCCAGGGATAAATATTTGAACGTTATTTTTGGATGCAATAATCACTTTTTTAACTCACTTTTTTAACTTTATGTTAGTGCGTCAAAGTGAATAAAAGTCAGAAGAATAACCCATTGTTCAACTGAAATTAATAGGAAATCAATATATTATTTCACTGGATACTTCCAATTTCCAAATAAAATAACCATATTTTCGTTGATTTTAGAAACAAAATGCCATTCATGAAAATAGAAAGACCTAATAATGAAATTACAGTAGGCCTTATACCAATGTATGATCCATTATCAAAGCCGTTTGTTTATTTAATGTACATTTTTTATGACACCATAAAACGTGTCACTGTGGAAGGAAACTATTTTATGCTCCTTTATCCGAATAAAGAAATAAAGTTAAACCGCCTTGTATTGAAGAACTGTCAATGCAAACTGCAGACCAGTCTGTTCAACTGAGTGACGTAGGGAAAGCCACCTGCAGACCAGTCTGTTCAGCCGCTCCTGACTGAGTGACGTAGGGAAAGCCACCTGCAGACCAGTCTGTTCAGCCGCTCCTGACTGAGTGACGTAGGGAAAGCCACCTGCAGACCAGTCTGTTCAGCCGCTCCTGACTGAGTGACGTAGGGAAAGCCACCTGCAGAAACGATGCAAATGTCCATTAATCAAATCAGCTGACTGGTTATCTGACCACTGTGTTGTTGTAGTCGCAGCATGCGGCAAGAAAACATAACCGTTATCTACATACCGTAAGAACAAACAACAACACGGATAGGCCGACAAGTTTTGTGATTTTACCGTGATATAAACTATTGCGGAGTAGTAGGCCTATCAAGTTCATCAGAACACTAATAACAGAAATTGAGACCACAGCAGCGGACCAACGTTTTGACACATTTTTGGAAGCTACAAGACATCAATCTTCGATTGTGAAAATATTTTTTTTACGCATGGAAACGTTCCTTATTCATATACCCTATAGCCATGGTCTGGTCTCCCATCGTGTTTGTTATTGGAGGCATCTTACCTTATGAAAATAACCTAATTGTCCATAGTCATTGTCCAAAACAAACAAACGAACCGGTCATCACACGTGCACTCTTCTCAGTAACTTTAAGTACAAAGATTGTGTTTACTTTGAGCCCGGGCCTCCCTTTAACCCTCTCAAACCGGCCGTTGTAAAGGGCGCGAGGCTCGAGGCCCGGGGAAGAAGACGCTGTCCCAATCTAAACATCGCGAGCGGATGAGATTATCTCTCGTCTCGCTCCCTTCCCTTTTCTCTCCACTATAGGCTGCCCAATGGTTCCAACCGCAACCAAGCATTCGGCCCTGGCGCCTATACTTGGCCACAATTGACAGACGACAAGAGGTGTAGCATTTCCTTTTGTTGACCCCCAACCCACCCCCTTACCCTCTATCCTTTAGCCCCGACTCCTTTCCCAAAAGCCAGGAAAACGCGTAACACTGAAATGTCAGCGAAATCTCATCCCCTCCC
>NC_092159.1:10128032-10153032 GCF_045791955.1 Oncorhynchus clarkii lewisi
AAGGATATTCTGAAACTCGAACAGCTAGAGCAGCAGCAGCAGAGGCAGCGATCTCAACAGCACCAATCTCGCCATCTGGACCCGCTACAGATCCAACACCTGTCCCACACCCAACAACACTTAGTACACCCGGACTCGACCCAGCAACAGCAGACCCAGTCCCAGCACTTCCAGGCGCCACCGTCCTGTATGCTTGATTCAGCGGTCGACAGCCCTCCGTTCTCGGACGGGGAAGACAACATGGCTTACCTGAGTTCTCTGGCGGCCCAGGACGGGCATGGAGAGGCCAGTCTGTCCCCGGAGATGTTCGTCCATCCCGGGATGGGTCACCTGATCGACCCGAAGCTGGAGGTAGACCTGGAGGATCAGGAAAACAGTGAGTTGAATAATAAGATGATTATTTTGATATTTTTGTTCTGCTGAAATGATGTATGAACAAAGGGACACAAAGCGTCGCTTTGAATAAAATACCTGATACAGCCTCTCAATATACACACTCATGATCGTTTGCATCGACGGTATATATACAACCAGAAAATGTAAGGATAAAGCAATACATTATTGCGGAAGGTGACAATGTGTCTTATAAAGTGTCTTGGTTTTAGGCTAAATGTTGGGCGCAGGAGTTTCGTGAGTGTGTTGTGATTTCAAAAGACACAAACGAGGTCTGTTATAATTCGACAAAAACTAAATTTTAATCCCAAATGGGGCCTGGAGATTGTTAAATAATTCAATAACCTCGTCTTTAAATATCTGACTTTTTGAACGTTTTACAAATAAAACATTAATTTAGGTAGGCAGGAGAATAAATATCTCAACGGGTATAAATATGTTTTCATTATGCTATTGTCTTTATTCTAAGGGCTGCATAGACTGATAAAATAGTTGAAATCATGACATACAAATGTTATTGGACTATAACTCATTTATAACCAACAGAATAGCATGAATGTAATAACCAATATAATAGCTTGAATGTAAATATGTCTTTAAAATAAAGGACACAGAGTAGGCCTAGCCTGAAACCAAGTGAAAGTAAACGTTGTGGAAGAATTGATGTCTTTGGTTTTGATTTATGGTCATAACTTTAGACAGTATTTCTCACAATATTGCGCTTTTGTTTCTTTTACTTCATTTATCTAAACTCATTTATCTAAACTCATTTATCTAAACTCATTTATCTAAACTCATTTATCTAAACTCATTTATCTAAACTCATTTATCTAAACTCATTTATCTAAACTAATTTATCTAAACTCATTTATCTAAACTCATTTATCTAAACTCATTTATCTAAACTCATTTATCTAAACTCATTTATCTAAACTCATTTATCTAAACTCATTTATCGTGAAGTATACACGTTTTGAATAGTTTGGACGTTTTACTGTCACGGTTCTCACAAGGTAGGACTATACTGACTGACAAAAGAATTATACATTCATGTCAGTAAAACGAAATGAGTTAGCTATACAAATTCAAATAAGTTACATTATGAAATATATTTCCCAGAATATTTTGTATTTTTATAGGCTACTTTAATAAAACTATATTCCTATTTTCAGAGTAGCCTACAAAATATTTATGCTCATATCTTGACACCACAGAGAGCTGTGGCGTGGTGTCCAAGCCGCTGGAGGGTGAGGACATCGGCCAGGGGGACTCGGATCGGCCGGCCAAGCAGAGAACCAGACGGAAACCCCGGGTCCTCTTCTCCCAAGCCCAGGTGTTCGAGTTAGAGCGACGCTTCAAGCAGCAGCGGTACCTGTCCGCTCCTGAACGAGAACACCTGGCGAGCACTCTCAAACTCACCTCCACACAGGTCAAAATCTGGTTCCAGAACCGACGGTACAAGTGTAAACGGCAGCGGCAGGACAAGTCCCTAGAGCTGGCAGGACACCACCACCCTCCCCCGCCAAGACGAGTCGCGGTGCCGGTCCTGGTCCGGGATGGGAAGCCCTGTCTGGGCGGGACTCAGAACTACAATGCTCCGTACGGGTCGAACCCCTATAGTTACAACGGATACCAGGCCTACACGTACAACAACCCGGCATACAACAGCAATTACAGCTGTACTTACACCAGTATCCCTACTCTCCCCCCAACCACCACGGCTAACCCCTTCATGGCCATGAACTTGGGGAACATTGGGGGGCTTAGCGCCTCTCCACAGCCCCAAACGCACCAAGGGACAGCGGTCACGACATGTCAGGGCTCACTGCAAGGGATCCGGGCCTGGTAGCCCCACTCCGGTTACACCTTGGATAAAACCAGAGTATTGTTTTACACCCACACCGGTGACATTAATCGAATCCTCTCATGCCGTTTTTGAAAGGGTTCTTCCCATTTTTAAAATAAAGGGAGTTATTTCTCTGCAGTATTTCGGAAACAGTGTTGTTTTTATGTAGTTATTGGCCTTCGTGTCTGCCTGGTGGGGTGGCTGTCGTTGGATTAAGACTGAAAAGGTGCAAATTCAACATGTTTACTCCACTCTCGGTGACGGTCATCAGAAAGAAGCTGTGCGTAACGGTTGAAATGGATTTATGACCAACAATGGTCGCATTTTATTTGAAAGACCAACTATCCAGTTAACGTTGGATATATAGGATAGGCCTAGTCACGAGACTAGACGTTTGATAATTGTGATATACGGACTAAGGGTGGTCTAGTTACTTGTAAGCATGTGCTTAAAAGGATGTCAGTATTATTCAACACTGATGGCCTATAGGTGACGTTCCCAATCTACTGTTCTCAAGGATTTGCTTGATATTTCTAATGTTTCTTTAGCCACGATGACATGAGAAGTGAAAGAGAGTGTTTGATTGTTTTCAAGCTTATGTAATTCATTGACATTTATTTGATTAATTCCATTTTCTCATTTAAAAAAGTCCTGGAATGGCAGAAATTGAAATGGAATCCAACCTTGGGCTCTGAACACAACTAACACCATTTTATAAAATCTCATAACTTGCTTTCGAAAACGAATAAATTCCATATTTTGCTACTTTGCGCAAACTTTCCACGGTCCATTACATTCTTTGTGAGGCTCTTGAGAGTTTTCTATGGTGGGATCCTAATTCTCCCACTGTGCGTGTGCGTGAGAGAGAGAGCGAGCGAGCGAGATGAATAGGCTAACTTCCCGTTATCTACAAGTTGTTCTAATTTGTCAAGATGTCTGATATTATTGAAATATCACCTGCTTTTCGATGCGCCTTTAATTACGAGTATATAAAATGGGGATAGAAATAAGCAATAATGTTACAACATGCTGGATAAGAATAATCTCTGCAAATCACATTCATCACATTTTCAAAAAGCCACATCTAAAGTAGAAAGACGACTGACAATGAATAGACTACATTGAGGCATGAATGGCCTCTTGGCAAGATACGACATGGATATCAAGACAAGAAAAGGCTCAGTCTCTCTCTTTAGACACAATTCCACTCAACCGGTGCACAATATTTCAATGAAAGCTGTGCATTCAAAATGTCCTATTCCCGCAATAGCAGGTAAACGTAATGCAATTGTAGCCTACTTATTCGAACACATGAAAATAGCTTTTTTAGTGCTAGTCTGATTCAGGTTGTTAGCCACAGCTTTGTTATAAAATCTTGCCATTTGGAAATGTGTCGCGCCCGGAAGGCGGTTGGAGAAGGCCAGGCAACAGGCACACTCGAATTAATTGTGCGGGTGCCAGTCTGTGTGAAAAGAGGAAGTTACTCTCCATTTGAGGCGCTTTAAGGACGCGATTAGCAACCTAAAATACCCTGAAAGAAGCAGCTCGAGCGGGGCTGGAGAGGCCGAATAATAGGCCTTATTGGATTCCTGGACAAAAGGTGTATGGTAGGCTGGCCCGGACACTCAGCAAAGACAAAAGAACCCAAGAGCTGAGAGATTGACGTCCTAATATTCCAAATTGAGGCACAGGCAGTGCGTTATTTTAACTGGCTGCGCTATACTGCGATTGGGATAGGGGAAAAAAGTGTTCACTTTTGTTCGCTTTTGGGGAGGTTTTTGTTCCCGAAGAAAGGGCCTCTGATTGGGGCGGAGAGGGAGAGCCCCAGCCGGGGCAGCAGGGCTGGAGGTTAGGCAGCGGGGGGCGGCTGTGTGAATGAACGGTTATTATTGCTACAAGTTTCACCATTTCTGTCTATCTGCGGGAAAATGGAGGACAAGGAGCAGAGAGAATTCAAGGAGGAGAAGAAGCATGGCGGCCTGATTATGAGAAATGGGGCATTGCGTATTGAGAAAATAATATTTTTACAGAATATAAATATAATCCATAGGTATTTGATCTTTCTTATATCAATTTTGAAACATGTCGAGAATAGCAGATGTTGATAGCCTGGGCTATTTGAAATAGCCTACCATAGGCTATAGACTCAATGTCAGTCATTCAATACACACTGAACATTTTATTATTATATCTAAGAAACTTGATAAATCTAATTCATTAAAAGATTAACATATCAGCCCACTTGGACTGCAGTGAGTAGACAATATGATGTTTAATTTTCCTACTATGTGACCATCTGAATTCACTATTCCTTATGGGCGGCTCAAACCTGTCATCATGACCTTTTGTAACAGCCAAACGTTTTGGATAAACGTTTTATTTAAAACAAAAATTGTGCATACTTTTTCCGTTCACGTTAGCCTACAATTGTTCAATTTCTCATATTTTAATCATGACAGACAGAGCTAGCCTCTGGCGGCAATGCCGTTGTCCCGGCTCTGTGGGAAACCGTCAGGCTCACGCATACCACAGTGGGCAGATCTGCAGAGCGCGAGGAGAGAGGAAGTGGAAATTAGACAGACACGCGAGCAGGGGTTCAGGCCAAAGACATTATCCAGACGAGGAGCAGCCGTCATCACAAGGCCTTGTCGATGAGCGCCATAAATACTGGCCTGGGGAGAATCTCTGAGGATAACTCCCAAATGGCACCCTATTCCTTGTTCAGTCCAATATTTTACATGGGCCTTGGACAAAAGTAATGGACTAGGCGATATAGGGAATAAGGTGTATTTTAGGACGCACAATGGGGGATAATCTCTTATTACTAAACAGCTAAACTAGAGCATCAGATGAACACACTAAATACGTCCCAAATTGCACCATATTCCCTTAACACTACTTTTGACCAGGGCCCATAGGGCATTATATTGGAAATAGAGTTCCATTTGGGACGTATCCGCTGTTACAGGGACTGGGAAAGGAAGGATCACTGTTGGCCTAGCTTAAGTGAGCTCCCCGTGGGAAAGCGTCAGAGCGCGAGAATAGTTGAAGAGTTGTCATGCAGCATAATCTTCCGGGGACATATGTTGAAGGGAGGAGAGGGGAGAGGCTCCTATACTCGACACAAATAGAGCATGATTTCAGATAAACGCTGGACCTCTTGGACGGGTTTGGTTAAAACAGGGACTAGCGATGGGCCTACGATACATTCTTAAAACGTTGGTCTATAGGCTACAAAGTATATATATTTTTTAAATGTAACCTTTATTTAACTAGGTAAGTCAGTGAAGAACAAATTCGCATTTACAATGACGGCCATACACCGGCCAAATCCAGAAGACGCTGGGCCAATTGTGCGCCGCCCTCTAATAATAGTATAATACTAATAATACATAATAGTTATTGGTAATATTGTTATTAGGCCTTTATTAGTATATATTGTTACTATTGAACAACAGTGTTGCAATAATAGGTTATTAGAAGCAGTTGTAAAATCACAAGCAATCATGCAGGGTTCATGCGCTACAGACCACAAGAACAGTTCAACTGAATAATTCAACGGGAACTTTTGGTTTGAAGACAGGATTTTGACTCCAAATAGCCACTTGTTGTAGAATTATTTTCCCAAGCTCTCTGACAACTCTCATCCTCCTTTGCTTAATTTGTTTTTCGTCTTTCCCTTATCCCTCAGAGTCGCAAGAGATGCTCCCTCCACAACCACATACTCAACCAGTTCGCCCCTCCGGCGTGTACCTCTTCGGCTATATTTGTCTAGATCGAAATAATCAAATAAATCCTGATGGTTTGGAACGACTCGACTACTGTATTATCCTATCGGGGGCTCTATATCGGAACCATGCTCTCCCTAATCTCCTGTTGGGCCCAAAACAGATTTAAACCAATCAGGACTCGCCTAGTGTTCTTGCGCTACTAATGGGGATTAATTGAGACGTTAAAAAAAAGGAGGCCTCGAGCTTGTCACCCCACTGATAAGCAACGTTCTAGACTAGAGTCTAGCTGGCGTTCTCACTCCACCGCTGCTTCAGGAGTAGAGCCATAGAGCATACCTGCTGTCACAGTGCGGGACCAGCCACTTGATGTATGTAAATAGATTTGGAGACAGCATGGCGTCGCCTCAGGACGCTAGCAGCCTCGTCGCTGGCTGCAGCAGAGTTTACGTTTCTGATTTGCATCAGTTTTAGAATCAGCCAGGACACCCATGACACAAGCCAGTATTTGACGTCCATGCAGGTATGAGGACGTCGGGAGATGACGTTGAAACCGCAACACTAGGGGCAACAGTGAGCGCTGTTACCTTCAAGTAGGTTTCGCTAGGCGTTATGGGATGGGAATGACGGGCGGCTGTGTAAGCGTCTGCCTCTGATTCCAAAGAATGCAAGTTTGAATCCAGCAATAGAAAGTTGTTTTTGATATTTTTGTTTTAAGCCTATCCCAAACCTTAACCCTTAGCCTAACCATTCGGATGAACGTCTAATTCTAACGTGAGACTGTGAGAGCTGGTAGTTTAGAATACCCAATTGTGGTGTGAGGCTCTCAAATTCAAAGGACCAGGGCAAGCTGCAGCTTGCTGTGTTGGAGTGACATGGAACTTAGATAAAGAGAAGCGATGACCACGAGGAAGAACAACACAAATAGGCAAATTCAAGATTCTAATCGATTCTCCATGAGTGGAATGGGAAGGTTAATTTAGCCTTATGTCAATACAATAAAACAATAATTACCCAAATGTTTGTGTTTTTGATTTGACATCAACACCCATGGAAAAATACCAGAAAAGGATGGTTTCAATTAGGCTATTGACACACTTGCAATTTGGTCAAGCTTAAAGCAGCCAATGCTTAAATGTGATTTTTATGGATTAATATTTTTTATTTTACGCCATTCATATATTTGTGTAATTATGCTATTATTCTTAAAATATTTTCTGACATTGTGACACACACGCAAACAGTTTGATTATGCGGTTCTCTCTACACATGACCCACAACTCTTTACACTAAACCTAACCACAACCGCATCCGGAGCCGTTTGTGTGTTTTCCTCTCAGATGGCAGATTAAGACCTATTCAACACTTATTAGTCATTATTTCTCTTTAAATCTACACAGCTGTGTGTGTGTGTGTGTGTGTGTCGAAATGTCAGAAAATACTTAAGAATAAATAAGAATAAACAAATATGCATGCTTAAAATAAGAAAAACACAAAAAGATGCATGAAATCTAAGAGTTTACGCAACATTACAATAAACAATAGTTGATAGGCACACAAATAATTACAAAGAGAGATTGGTTCCAGAAAGGTTCGGGCCAAATTCTCTGAATTGGACCGTCTTTGGACAAAAGGTGTCCGATTGGGTGTCACTTATTAAGATCAGTTCTGACCAGAAGAGAACTGTACGGAAACTAGAGTCTTTCAGAGTGAAAGAGAAGTGGATAGGGCCTTGGCCTTTGGTTTTGAAGAGAACGGGTGAAACAACACGCCCTAAGGAGGGCCTGGCACCCTATTCCCTATATTGTAGCCAGGGCTCTCATCAAAAGTAGTGCACAATATTTGGAATAGGGTGTAATTTGGGACGCATCACAGCCCTTGCTGATGCGGGTTGAAGACACATGACACCGCCTCCAGTTGTTGCTTTACAGTACCGCGTTTGGTTTGATTAATCGCCGGGGCCTTTAGTAACATCTCCGCTAAAGAGAGAGAGAGGTAGTTACAAACAGAACCGCCCGCACCTACTGTACTTACCTGTAAGTGCGGTTACCCCCCCCCCCCCCCCCCCCCCCCCCCCCCCCCACACACACACACACACACTTTCCAAACTGAAGTACGTCATTAGCAGCTGTTAATGACTCGTGCACACTCACACAATATAGCTCTCTTCCTTGCTTCGTCAACATCGAAATAACATAGCCATGTTTTCACCAAGACGTGCCCAAACAGCGCGCGCGCAATCTTAACTGGGATAGGAGGAAGAGGGGCAGGGAAGGAAGGAAGAAAGAAAGAATCAACTGCTGTCATCACATTCCCCAAGCAGAGAAGACATGTTAGTTAAAGACTGCAGTTAACCATTGGATGGTGTGGGATGTCGGCAGCGCTTAATTTGAGCTGGATCCTGTCGGAACAGGACCTGGCATTTCTCGGTTTTGGACGGTTTCGTTCCGGTGCCTCTTTATTGCATGACCTTTTTTCTCTCTCACATTATGCAATGTCACAATGATAATAAAAGCTATCAAAAAGTTCATTCGAGTTGCCTCTTCGTTAATTCTCAGTTTGTCAGTGTCAAAGTAGCCTGTCATTTCGATCATATGGTGCTTTCAAGACAACTGGGAAAAACGAGGTCAAATCATTATGTCAGTGATCTTCAGGTTGGAAGTCGGATCTCTAGAAAGAGGCCTGGATTCCAGACTTGGAATTCCGAATTTGCCCAGTCGGTGCTAGTTTTATTTCGAGTTCCCAGTAGTCTTGAATGCACTGGAGTCGTAAGTATGAGTTCCAAGTTGTTTTGAACGCAGCATTAAAAAAGATTATGCCAAAGTATTCAGTCATGTAAAAGGACGTAGAATTGCATGAAATGCGTTTATAAAAGGCAAACATTTTCCCGGACCCTAGTCCACTAAACATTTTCCCGGACCCTAGTCCACTAAACATTTTCCCGGACCCTAGTCCACTAAACATTTTCCCGAACCCTAGTCCACTAAACATTTTCCCGGACCCTAGTCCACTAAACATTTTCCCGAACCCTAGTCCACTAAACATTTTCCCGAACCCTAGTCCACTAAACATTTTCCCGAACCCTAGTCCACTAAACATTTTCCCGGACCCTAGTCCACTAAACATTTTCCCGGACCCTAGTCCACTAAACATTTTCCCGAACCCTAGTCCACTAAACATTTTCCCGAACCCTAGTCCACTAAACATTTTCCCGGACCCTAGTCCACTAAACATTTTCCCGGACCCTAGTCCACTAAACATTTTCCCGGACCCTAGTCCACTAAACATTTTCCCGAACCCTAGTCCACTAAACATTTTCCCGGACCCTAGTCCACTAAACATTTTCCCGGACCCTAGTCCACTAAACAGTTTCCCGGACCCTAGTCCACTAAACAGTTTCCCGGACCCTAGTCCACTAAACATTTTCCCGGACCCTAGTCCACTAAACATTTTCCCGGACCCTAGTCCACTAAACATTTTCCCGAACCCTAGTCCACTAAACATTTTCCCGGACCCTAGTCCACTAAACATTTTCCCGGACCCTAGTCCACTAAACAGTTTCCCGGACCCTAGTCCACTAAACAGTTTCCCGGACCCTAGTCCACTAAACATTTTCCCGGACCCTAGTCCACTAAACATTTTCCCGGACCCTAGTCCACTAAACATTTTCCCGAACCCTAGTCCACTAAACATTTTCCCGGACCCTAGTCCACTAAACATTTTCCCGAACCCTAGTCCACTAAACATTTTCCCGGACCCTAGTCCACTAAACATTTTCCCGGACCCTAGTCCACTAAACATTTTCCCGGACCCTAGTCCACTAAACAGTTTCCCGGACCCTAGTCCACTAAACAGTTTCCCGGACCCTAGTCCACTAAACATTTTCCCGGACCCTAGTCCACTAAACATTTTCCCGGACCCTAGTCCACTAAACATTTTCCCGAACCCTAGTCCACTAAACATTTTCCCGGACCCTAGTCCACTAAACATTTTCCCGGACCCTAGTCCACTAAACAGTTTCCCGGACCCTAGTCCACTAAACAGTTTCCCGGACCCTAGTCCACTAAACATTTTCCCGGACCCTAGTCCACTAAACATTTTCCCGGACCCTAGTCCACTAAACATTTTCCCGAACCCTAGTCCACTAAACATTTTCCCGGACCCTAGTCCACTAAACATTTTCCCGAACCCTAGTCCACTAAACATTTTCCCGGACCCTAGTCCACTAAACATTTTCCCGGACCCTAGTCCACTAAACATTTTCCCCATGTGTGCAACTTCTGTAATGCCTCAACACCACTGCTCTGTGCCACTACAAAAATGTAGTGATATGCATGCAATGTTTTATTATTATAAAAGAGATTTGTTTCTCATGCGTCCCGGTAACTCAGAGCTCCCCAGATCACCCCTCTCTCGCACTCACTTTTTATTCCTGTACCTCATGATTTACAAATTAAGCACTGGATGTCGGTTGTGTAGGCGGTTATGGCATGATGCAACATATATGGCTGGCTGGACAACGGACTAAAGTAGAGGTCTATATTATAGGCCGTTAAATATGGGCACTATGGTTTACAGACAGTCTCAGACATCCGAACAGCTGAACATTTTCGTTTTCTTCTCCTTGCCAAGTTTGTCATCCAAGTTTTACTGTTTCTTGTGCTGGGAACCAGGCTTTGGCGCGGGTGCGGACCTCCAACCGGGCCGAGGATAGGTCGTTCATCAGCCGCAAACATCTAAATATTTATCCCCTCTCTGATCTAGGCCTTACACGATAACCACCCAATGCTACTTTCTAGGTCAAAACAGACCTCGTTTCTGGGAAATTTCGGTGGGAATCATTCATCCAGACCTGACCAACACAACTGTCATCGTTTACATGCGCGAGGCTAACAATAACATTGTATTATTGTTACGTGGCAACCGATTAGCACCCCAGCCTGGCTGAATCACACAGGACACTTAAACCCACCCCAAAATAAAACATACAAATGTTGTAGTCTATTTTAAAGCTTTTTTTGTGACACTTAACTATTCTTGCCAAATTGAAGCCATGGGACTACAAGGATCTATGTGCGCAAAGCATAGTTCTGATATATTGAGCATTACACGTTTTCACATCCCAGATCTCAGAACGGTTTTGTTATTCTTTTATAACCCATTAATAGCATCACCTTAAAAGGTAGGCTACCTAAAATGCAGAGTATCAAAATCCTAAAACATTTGTAAATCTGTTTTTTTTAGGGGGGTGCAATCGCAGATAGAACCGTATGGCTCTGAAATGTCAACCTGGGTTCAGCCATGAGGTTCTGTCTGGCCCAGAATGTACAAATTCTTTCAATAGAGAAGTAGGCTACATACTTTTCATGATTAAATAAAGATCTTCTTTCTAATCGCAACATCAAATATATTAATTAATGTTCATCACACATTTGCTAAAGCGATAGTTCCCTAACATGACAAATACACTATATCCTATGGAGAACTAGCAACAATGCTAAAGCTTAGCTCTGGATGAGTAAACTGATGTAGTATTCTGGTCTCTGACACCCAAAGTCAGTAAACTACGTGCTAGTTATCAATAAAATGTGGTAAGATGTTGTAATTTTAGTGAAATAACCCTTCCATGGAGGTTTTCGTATTAATATAAAACAAGACAAAAACAACAATGTCTTTCCCAAGGGCCTTAAACATGCTCTAAGGCAGGGTTTCTCAAAGTCGGTCCTGAGGCCCCCCCCCCATGGGTGCACGTTTTGGTTTATGCCCCAACACGACTCAGCTGACTCAAACAATCAAAGCTTGATGATGAGTTGGTTATTTGAATCAGTTGTGTAGTGCTGGGGCAAAAACCAAAACATGCATCTAAGGGAGGCCCCAGGACCACGTTTAGGAAACACTGCTCTAAGGCACCTGTATTTGTTTCTACCATAAACAGCTTACGTTATGGACATTCTTCTGAAAAAGTGGTGAAAAAGTAAAAAGGTTTAATTTAAAAAGAGGACCAGAACCCACAATATAAATAATCAAGGATATGGGACTATAACGTTCTATCTGCAAAATGTATGGTTTTGAGATGAGCGTTTTTAAAGTGATGTTTTTCACGCCTCAATAAGTATACTGAACCAAACTATAAATGCAACATGCAACAATTTCAAAGATTTTACTGTGTTACAGTTCATATAAGGAGATCAGTCAATTGAAATAAATTCATTAGGCCCTAATTAATGCATTTCACATGACTGGGCAGGGGCGCAGCCATAGGCCCACCCACTGAGGAGCCAGGCATAGCCAATCAGAATGAGTTTTTCCTCACAAAAGGTCTTTATCACAGACAGAAATAGTCCGTTTCATCAGCTGTCCGGGTGGCTGGTCTCAGATGATCCCGCAGGTGAAGAGGTCCATTGCTGGTGTGGATACACGTGGTGTGTGGTTGTGAGGCCGGTTAGACGGCTTGTGGTAGAGAAACTAACAATTCTGGTGGACATTCCTGCAGTCAGCATGCCAATTGAAACTGCACAGTGGTCTTTTATTGTCCCCAGCACAAGGTGCACCTGTGTAATGATCGTACTGAATAATCAGCTTCTTGATATGCCACATCTGTCAGGTGGATGGATTATCTTAGCAAAGGGGAAATGCTCACTAACAGGGATGTAAACAAATTTGTGCACAAAATTAGAGAAATAAGCTCTTTGTGTGTATGGAACATTTCTGGGATCTTTTATTTCAGCTCATGAAACATAGGAACAAGACTTTACATGTTCCATTTATATTTTTGTTCAGTGTATATAACACACACACACACACACACACACACACACACACACACACACACACACACACACACACACACACACACACACACACAAAGTATTGAGACCCTTTGAATATTTCCACATTTTGTTACATTACAGCCTTAATCTAAAATTGATTAAATTGTTTTTTCCCTCTTCATCAGTCTACACACAATACCCCATAATGACACAGCAAAAACATCCTCCAGATGTGACACTTGGCATTCAGGTCAAAAAGTTCAATCTTGGTTTCATCAGACCAGATAATCTTGTTTCTCATGGTCAGAGTCCTTTAGGTGCCTTTTGGCAAACTCCAAGCGGGCTACTGAGGAGTGACTTCCATCTGGCCATTCTATAATAAAGGCCTGATTGGTGGAGTGCTGCAGAGATGGTTGTCTTTCTGGAAGGTTCTCCCATCTCCAAAGATGAACTCTGGAGCTCTGTCAGAGTGACCATCGGGTTCTCGGTCACCTCCCTGACAAAGGCCCTCCTCCCCCAATTACTAAGTTTGGCCGTGCGGCCAGCTCTAGGAAGAGTCTTGGTGGTTCAAAACTTCTTCCATTTAAGAATGATGGAGGCCACTGTTTTATATGTGCCTCGACACAATCCTTTCTCGGAGCTCTGCTGGCAATTCCCTGGACCTCATGTCTTGGTTTTTGCTTTGACATGCAGTGTCAACTGTGGGACCTTATATAGACAGGTTTGAGCCTTTCCAAATCATGTCCAATCAATTGAATTTACCACAGGTGGACTCCAATCAAGTTTCAGAAACATCTCAAGGATGATGAATGGAAACAGGATGCACCTGAGATCAATTTCAAATCTCATAGTAAAGGGGCTGAATACTTATGTAAATAAGGTATTTGTTTTTAATTTTCAAAACATTTCTAAAATGTCTAAACGCCTGTTTTCTCTTTGTCATTATGGGGTATTGTGTGTGGTTTGATGAGGAAAACATTATTTAATCAACTTTAGAGTAAGGCTGTATTTGAACATGTGGAAAAAGAGAACGGGTCTGAATACCTTCCGAATGAACTGTATATAACCCTACATATAACTATCTCTGATTGTCAACCCAGCAGTGTGATTGGATTACAGACATAACCTGCAGGCACAACGTTATGGTGTTTGCCCAGATAGAACGTTAAAAACAATTCTTTATAAACATACTTAAAAAAAAATAATAATCTGACATCTCACATGTAAAGGACCACCTAAAGAGCAACTATGTGAATTAGATATTTTCTTACCAAAATGTCAGAACCTTATAGTCCTAAGTAAAGAATTGCTGTGTGTTTGGTTCAAATGAGAAACACCCTTTGAATGAAAACCATCTGAGTAATAAACTGTTTATTATGCTTCAGCCCTATTCCATCAGGACTAACCAGCAGCTGGTTAAATCTGGTCTGTTCTATGGCTTATGTTCAGACTCCGGCCTAGAGGGCCTGTCTCTGTTCAGCTTGTACACTCCTTGCCACTCCTGTCATTTGCCAAAGACAGGAGAGGCATGCTAGCTAAAAAGACCTTGGCAAAAGCCTTGGTAAACGCCTTAAGGGAAGTGCACAAAAATAAGGAGTATGACTAAATCACTAAGTCTTTTTGCTTAGACCTATTTCACCAATGTTGTCCATCTAACAGGGTCGGGGTCAATTCCATTTCAATTCAGAATGAAACAAATTCCAATTCCACATTTTCCATATTAAAGAGCTTTGAGCAGAACCGAAATGTCAGTGTATTACTGAATTGACTGGAATTTAAATGGATTTGACCCCAACCCTGATATCCTAGTAATTTTATCCTAACCTAATGCAATGGATGATATAGGCTAGGCCCCACATGCTATTGTAACATGGTATACCTCGGGCTGTCGTCTCTCTGGGTGCAACTCAGAACCAGTATGACAGTGGATAGCCTAAACATTCATCATTCTCTGTGTATTTCCAGGAGATATTATGCTCGTGTAAAACACACAAGTAACTGCCAAAGTAAAGGAAACAATATGATGAAGTGTGTTAATAGGGCATTGGGCCACCATGAGCCATCAGAACATCTTCAGTGCGCCTTGGCATAGATTCTACAAGTGTAGGGGACGCGACAGTTCTTCCACCAGAAATACCATCATTTGGTATTTTTTTGTTGGTGGTGGAAAATGCTGTCTCAGAATCTCCCATAAGTATTGAATTGGGTTGAGATCTGGTGAATGACACACACACACACACACACACACACACACTTTAAATCACCTATGCTCCTTTGAGACCCCTCTTACAAATCACTAAAATCTCTTCTAGTCATGGCAGACAAAATAATGGTCAACTGGGTAGTTTTCTACATGACCCTAAGCATGATGGGATGTTAATTGCTTAATTAACTCATATTCACTTTCTATCTCTCATGTACTTCAATGTTTCCTTAATTTAGGCAGTTACCTGTATATCATAGGGGTGCGGATACAGCTGACACACGCCATATTACCAAACTTAATTATGACGGATGTTATTTACACACCATCCACTCAAGGCTATGATTAGGTTATTATCCCGCATCCCAAATGACCCGACAGAGTGCACTACTTTTGACTAGAGCCCTATAGGCCCTGGTCAAAAGTAGTGCACTAAATAGGGAATAGGGTGCAATTTGGACTGCAGCCATTGTCTGTGTGTGTTTCATCTGCCACCAGCGGCATCACTGATGAAAAGGGTTTAGATTTTCATCCCACATTAAAACACCACTGACACACAGTTTAACAAACTATGGACAGGGCTGTATAGGCTGGCTACAGCTGAGGTTATTCTTGAAAATATAGGCCTACGCACACGGGCAGACAGACAGATGACACACAGGGTTTGTGAGGAGGAGGGGTAGGGATGGAAGAGGGGTAAGGATTGAGGAGAGTTAGGGACGAGCAATACAAGCCACCTTAGTATACAAAGTGCAGGGGCAATACTTTCTACGACAAAATAAAAAGGTACAGACTGCAGCTTTAACATGCACTTTTCCAGTGTTTTACTGTTAAAATAAGACATTTCTCACAGAACATTTTCAGGAAAAAAAGAGACAAGACACATGGTAATGGATAATTTCTCTCCAGCACGTGGGGGCAGCAGTCCCAAGAGAAGACCCTGCTTCTGCGAGGCGCTGCCCATTAGCCACTATTTATTTACAATTCACAAAGTAATACAGGAAGAAGTTTCTCTTTCAATACAGATCAATCCTCTTCTCTAGCTTTTCCTCATTTTCATCACATCAAATTCACCCATCCTGCGTTCTTTCAGTCTTTGGTTTCCACTCCCAAACATGGCATACGGCAGGAAACACTCATTCAGTTCTCTTTTCTCTCAGCAACTCCTTTAAAGGGGAAGTTCAGTATTTTAGGAGCTAGCGGTTGGCTGACGTTTGTAGCGGTTGTTTAAAAAGCCCTGAAGCATTGATACGTTTCTTCTGGCCCATAGACTACTTTCAGGATGAGAAACCATCTGACAAAGTTGTAAAATAGTGAACTTCCCCTTTAAGTTAACTGTTAACATATTCAAAACGTTGTTCGCTACTTGTGTATTCAGTATGTTGTAGTATGTTGTTTCTACCTATAGGTTCTATAGGGTGCCGTTCTGGGTGGCAGTTTCTACCTATAGGTTCTATAGGGTGCAGTTCTGGGTGGCAGTTTCTACCTATAGGTTCTATAGGGTGCCGTTCTGGGTGGCAGTTTCTACCTATAGGTTCTATAGGGTGCCGTTCTGGGTGGCAGTTTCTACCTATAGGTTCTACCGGGTGCCGTTCTGGGTGGCAGTTGGTTAGTCTATATGAGGGGGATATCCTGCCAAGTAATCTATTACAAGGATCCAAAATTGCCCTAACTTCCCCAAAATGCCAGGTTTTCCAACAGGTCATTTGTTGGGGATTCAGGATGCCCTGCTTTTCCCCCTAATGATTACAGGAACATTCCTGGATAAACTGAGAATTTTGAAAAGTTCCCAGAATTTTTCAACCATATTAATGAAGAAACCTATATATTAAATCTTCATTTATCTGGTCGGTTCCAGAACACTTGGCTGAAACTCTACTCCTTTACAGATAGAATGAGTTGATCTAGGATAAGAGTAGTCCTACTCACACGTGTTCTTCTCTGTGATCACATGGCTTCAGAAATGAAGGTTCGAGTCCAGCAGGACTTTGTATTTGTGCGTTTGAGTCATGGCGGCTGATTCGAAGGCCGTGTGTACGTAGTAAATGTTGCTAAAAGTTACCATAGGATAAGTAACCACGTGTATAAGTTACTATGTAAATGATTAGTTACCATAGGATAAGTAACTACATGTATGTAAGTTACTATTTAAAGGATTAGTCACCACACATAACTGTAAATGACTATAAGTGCTAGAAAGTGGTGCGTGGTCAAAAGGTTCCGTCCCAAATAGCACCGTATTCCCTATATAGTGCACTACTTTTGACCAGATCCATATGAGCCGTGATCAAAAGTAGTACACTATATAGGGGCCAAGATGCCATTTGGGACACTACACGCACTCTCAAGGGAAAGGCCTTCTGCTCCCTGTGGGTCCTGGCCAAAAGTAGTGCACTATAAAGGGGAATAGGGTGCCATCTGAAACAAAGCCCATAAATCTCAACAGTCTGGTAGACTAGAGGTGTAGCACACCCTCCTACCATCCTCAGAGGTGCTGTCCCAAATGCCACATTATTCTCTATATGGTGATCTAGCGCTTTGCACTCCGTGATCTAGCGCTTTGCACTCAGTGATCTAGCGCTTTGCACTCAGTGATCTAGCGCTTTGCACTCAGTGATCTAGCGCTTTGCACTCAGTGATCTAGCGCTTTGCACTCAGTGATCTAGCGCTTTGCACTCAGTGATCTAGCGCTTTGCACTCAGTGATCTAGCGCTTTGCACTCAGTGATCTAGCGCTTTGCACTCAGTGATCTAGCGCTTTGCACTCAGTGATCTAGCGCTTTGCACTCAGTGATCTAGCGCTTTGCACTCCTATTTGATTTATTTCTCTCTTCCTCATTCAGTCAGTCACATCCACACAGTCAACACCACTGTCTTGATCAACTCCAATGGGTTAAGTTGAACATTTCAAGTCAAAATACTCATATTCCTCAATGTCTACATACAGGCGGAGAAATACATTAACACAAGCCCAGTCACTATCTCAAAGATGGAAAAGGCAGTTATTGTTTTAAATAGCGTTGCATGAAACAATTTCTGGTGAATTTAATTCCCATTTCAGAATGCTAGACGAGTGGTAGTCCAGTGGTAGTCGTGACTATAGATATATCCTTAATGCTAAATCCACTGACTGCAGTCATCATCCAATACAGAGGTCTTCACTTGGTCTACGTCCCCATGACCTCACCTTCCTCCCAAAGTGTGCCCTTGTTCACTTCCCTTCACTGGTTTGAAAGGAAATGACTGGTATAAGAAACACGGTGGAAACTAGCCCATTCCTCCACCAACCTAATACTATTAGATTAGTGGGAAGTAGTGAACGAGTGCACATTTGCAGGAGAAAGTAGATATTATTGGGACTCTTTTAGATCTGTCCATAAAGTCAATGGAGGAGGGAGGTCGAGACTCAAAGCCCCCTAGTGGTTATAGTAGGGAAATGCAGAAATATCATTCTAATATATACAGTAACTGGACAGTTTATTAGGTACATCACCTCATTCACCAAAATGGATCGCTCCTACAGACAGTGAGTAGCGTGGCTGTGGCTTGCTATTTAAAGCAGGCAGACAGGCATTCAGTTACTGTTCCATTGAAAGCTAGAATGGGCAAAACGAGTGACCTAAGCGACGTTGAGCGTGGTATGATTGTTGGTGCCAGGTAGGCCAGATCCAGTATCTCAGAAACGTCTGCCCTCCTGGGCTTTTCACACAAGACAGTCTAGGGTTTACTGAGAATGGCGCGACAAACAAAACACGTCCAGTCAGTGGCAGTCCCGTGGGCGAAAACAGCTTGTTGATGAGAGAGGTCAAAGGAGAGGGGCAAGAATGGTGCAAGATAACAGGCAAGCCTCAAACAGACACATAACGGAGCAGTACAACAGTGGTGTGCAGAACATCATCTCAGAACACACAACTTGTCGGTCCTTGTCACTGATGGGCTATTGCAGCAGACGACCACACCGGGTTCCACTCCTAGCTAAAAACAACAGGAAGCAGCTCCAGCGGGCACAAGATCACCAACACTGGACAATTTAGGAATGGAACAACATCGCCTGGTCTGACAAATCCCGGTTCCTGTTGCGTCAAGCTGATGGCAGAGTCAGAATTTGGCGTATGCAGCATGAGTCCATGGACTCATCCTGCCTGGTGTCACTGGTACAGGCTGGTGGCGGTGGTGTACTGGTGTGGGGAATGTTTCCTGGCACACCTTAGGTCCCTAGATACCAATTGAGAAAATAACTTTTCCGACACCTTGTAGAATCCATGCCCCAAAGAATTCAGTCTGTTCTGGAGGCAAAGGGAGTCCGACCCGGTACTAGATGGGTGTACCAAATAAACTGGCCAGTGAGTGTATATTTGAATTAAAGTGCCATGTACAGTATGTCTATAATAAACTATGTGAAAGATGGGGACTTGTTCTCTTATGTGAGAGGATAAGAGGAGGTCAGGTGTAGATGGGACACAGCTTTTGGCAACAAAAAACAAAACTTCACTTTTGCTAACCTTAACCTAATTCTCCTGAACTGCTACGACAATTCTCCTAACCTGCTGAGTAAGTTCTAAACCTGCTGTGTAAGGTGAATTTGGACAAAAGCTGTATCTCTTCTAGTCAAAAATACTAGGGGGGGCTTTTATTTCCTGGTTAGTTTAGAAGGTCAGAGGTCAAATGGTTAGAGGTGGGGTTACTGTGGGGTGGTTATAGAGTTAGATAGAGGGGGAACTTGGCCCAAAGATAGGAGCTGAGCCCTCTAGTACATATCTATGGGGGTGGGTTCCTTGGGGACATTTTGAATGAAGGTCTTCCTTCCCTCTCTACTTCTCTCCGTCTCGGTGGTGCAGCCTTCTCTCGTACTGGCGCTTGGTGATGACGTATTTGAAGAACTCGTAGACGGACCAGCTGATGGCGGTGGAGGGCATCTGATAGATGATCCTGGCCTGGACGCCCTTAAAGAACGCCGACCCACCCCCCATCCTGTACACAGTCCGGAACGCCTCCCCTAACCCCGAGATGTGGCGCCCCCCAGTGGCAGACGCCGTCCCTACACTCGCTCCAACCCCCAGCGCTCCAGGGACCTCAGCATGGACCGCTAGGGCCTCCTGGGTGTTGAGGAGGGTCTTACAGACATCAAGCGGGGTGGTGGCGGCGGCAGCAATGGCCCCGGCAAGCGCCCCGGAGATGACGTGAGAGGAGGGGTTGTACTGTCTGTGGGGGTTGAGCAGCTCCTGGAGGTACTCGTAGGTCATGAAGTGGAGAGCCTGGAAGGGGACGTTCATGGTCAGCTGGGTGGTATAGGAGCGGTAGAAGGCCCCGGGGCCCTCACGCCTCCAGATGGAGCCCACGCAGTCAGACACGCCTCGGTACGGGGAGTTGTACATCTGCATACGCTGCTTCACCACTAGAGGGGAGAGAGAGACGGTTTAGAAGAAAAAAAAAACAGATGTTGAAAACACACTGGAGCTTTTCAAGTACACAACCAGACAGAGAGGAAGGTCAGCCTAGAGGAGGAAAAGGGAGAGGAGAGGAAGGTCAGCCTAGAGGAAAAGGAAGGTCAGCCTAGAGGAAAAGGAAGGTCAGCCTAGAGGAAAAGGAAGATCAGCCTAGAGGAAAATGAAGGTCAGCCTAGAGGAAAAGGAAGGTCAACCTAGAGGAAAAGGAAGATCAGCCTAGAAGAAAAGGAAGTTCAGCCTAGAGGAAAAGGAAGATCAGCCTAGAGGAAAAGGAAGATCAGCCTAGAGGAAAAGGAAGATCAGCCTAGAAGAAAAGGAAGATCAGCCTAGAGGAAAATGAAGATCAGCCTAGAGGAAAAGGAAGATCAGCCTAGAGGAAAAGGAAGATCAGCCTAGAGGAAAAGGAAGATCAGCCTAGAGGAAAAGGAAGGTCAGCCTAGAAGAAAAGGAAGGTCAGCCTAGAGGAAAAGGAAGGTCAGCCTAGAAGAAAAGGAAGGTCAGCCTAGAAGAAAAGGAAGATCAGCCTAGAGGAAAAGGAAGATCAGCCTAGAGGAAAAGGAAGATCCGCCTAGAGGAAAAGGAAGATCAGCCTAGAGGAAAAGGGAGAGGAGAGGAAGGTCAGCCTAGAGGAAGGTCAGCCTAGAGGAAAAGGGAGAGGAAGAAAGAACAGGTGATGGCAGGACAGAGAAGAAAATAATAGTTGAAAGGAGAAGAGTAGCACATCTAGTCAAAACAGAGATATTAGGCTTTAATGAGGGATACAGTTGGGACACACCATCAAGGGATTCCCCATTGCAGCCAATCAGAATGAGATGAAACCAGTCTCTAAATGAAATGCTACTTAGGAAAGTAAAAGGAAATGGGGCTTATGGAATTCAGAACACCAGAAAGTTCAAAGCGTCCAATCCCGTCCCTAGTGACCCAGCCGGTGGACCAATGGCACAGCTGGCTGGTACACCTGGGCCCGGTCAGGTTGCTATGGAAACACCAATCACCATGGCCAGATGTGTGTGAGCCAGCGGATGTTAATGCTATAGAGCTATACACTTGAGGGAGCAGGATGTAAACACACACCTGCAAACCGGTCGACTAATGACACTCACAGATGTGTGTTCCGATGCCCCTTTAGTTAGATGATGCTAACCCTCAACACTGATCTAAGGCCAGTTTTACTTTTCCTGCCCTCAAGGTCAAGGATAGGATATGACTCATGTAAGCTGATCCTATATCTGTGCCTACTAGCAACTTCTACCCAGGTGCTGCTCCTAATGGGCACCCGCAGTCCAGTCTCAGAGCTCCCCCTAGTGTCCTGTAGCAGTATATAAAGAGTTGTGCTATAAATATTCAGACAGAGAAGGGATTACTGTTCTATTAATGTATCAGGGAGTCTGACGCTGCAGATATCTACAGTGTGTATCAGGGAGTCTGACGCTGCAGATATCTACAGTGTGTATCAGGGAGTCTGACGCTGCAGATATCTACAGTGTGTATCAGGGAGTCTGACGCTGCAGATATCTAGTGTGTATCAGGGAGGCACCAGAACATCACATCCATCATTTATTAGGTCCTCAAATCAGCTTTCTGAATTACCCTAGAAGCACCAGAACATCACATTCATCAACATTTTGAAGATTGCTCCACAAATGAGGTGCAAAATAAGTAAAAGCTGATCTACCTAACTCTGTAGAGACCACAGTAGTTCCCAGAGTGAACCATCCCTGAGACGGTGAGGTAACACATGTCTCACGTTTAGTGAAGATGTTCGGTACAGCGGGGACGTTTTGTAACGGGGCTTTAGAAATGAATAAACATAGCAATGTATCAACCTACGTGACATCAGCAGACTGCAGTGATGAGCACTGAAATGGTCCCCCATAATAAAACACAGTGATGAGTACTGAAATGGTCCCCCATAATAAAACACAGTGATGAGCACTGAAATGGTCCCCCGTAATAAAACACAGTGATGAGTACTGAAATGGTCCCCCATAATAAAACACAGTGATGAGTACTGAAATGGTCCCCCGTAATAAAACACAGTGATGAGTACTGAAATGGTCCCCCATAATAAAACACAGTGATGAGTACTGAAATGGTCCCCCATAATAAAACACAGTGATGAGTACTGAAATGGTCACCCATAATAAAACACAGTGATGAGCACTGAAATGGTCCCCCGTAATAAAACACAGTGATGAGCACTGAAATGGTCCCCCATAATAAAACACAGTGATGAGCACTGAAATGGTCCCCCATAATAAAACACAGTGATGAGCACTGAAATGGTCCCCCGTAATAAAACACAGTGATGAGTACTGAAATGGTCCCCCATAATAAAACACAGTGATGAGTACTGAAATGGTCCCCCATAATAAAACACAGTGATGAGCACTGAAATGGTCCCCCATAATAAAACACAGTGATGAGCACTGAAATGGTCCCCCATAATAAAACACAGTGATGAGCACTGAAATGGTCCCCCATAATAAAACACAGTGATGAGCACTGAAATGGTCCCCCATAATAAAACACAGTGATGAGCACTGAAATGGTCCCCCATAATAAAACACAGTGATGAGCACTGAAATGGTCCCCCATAATAAAACACAGTGATGAGCACTGAAATGGTCCCCCATAATAAAACACAGTGATGAGCACTGAAATGGTCCCCCATAATAAAACACAGTGATGAGCACTGAAATGGTCATCCATAATAAAACACAGTGATGAGTACTGAAATGGTCACCCATAATAAAACACAGTGATGAGCACTGATATGGTCACCCTTAATAAAACACAGTGATGAGCACTGAAATGGTCCCCCATAATAAAACACAGTGATGAGTACTGAAATGGTCCCCCATAATAAAACACAGTGATGAGCACTGATATGGTCACCCTTAATAAAACACAGTGATGAGTACTGAAATGGTCCCCCATAATAAAACACAGTGATGAGCACTGAAATGGTCACCCATAATAAAACACAGTGATGAGCACTGAAATGGTCCCCCATAATAAAACACAGTGATGAGCACTGAAATGGTCCCCCATAATAAAACACAGTGATGAGCACTGAAATGGTCACCCATAATAAAACACAGTGATGAGCACTGAAATGGTCCCCCGTAATAAAACAGTGATGAGCACTGAAATGGTCCCCCATAATAAAACACAGTGATGAGCACTGAAATGGTCACCCATAATAAAACACAGTGATGAGCACTGAAATGGTCCCCCGTAATAAAACAGTGATGAGCACTGAAATGGTCCCCCATAATAAAACACAGTGATGAGCACTGAAATGGTCCCCCATAATAAAACACAGTGATGAGCACTGAAATGGTCCCCCATAATAAAACACAGTGCACTATGACCCGCGGCACCTAACGGCTTTAATGAAGTGGCAGCTGCGTTCATACAGATGATGTCACCGTAGTCTACGGCCAATAGGAACGTCAACTGAATGACCAGCGTTCTGCTATTTAGCGAGAGGCAGGACCTATTTCTACAGAAGACCATTTTTAATTCTCAGCTTTTTACCAACTTATCAATACGCTTTTGAAAAAGACCGCTTTTCATCTATCCAGACGCCCAGATATTTGTAAGCAGGGACACAATCAATATGGACGCCATCCAAAATACATGCTTAAGTCAGAGCTATTTTTACATGTGCTCCAGAGAACAACATGTGCTTAGTTTGACCTGCATTCAATACTAATTTCAGGTCAGTAAAGTTTCTGTTATACAATGAAGGCAGACTGTAGTTCAGATGCCTATTCAACCGTAGGGAATAATCACATAAACAACTGTATTACCGGCATACAAGTGCAGGTTACAGTGTTTTTTACAGACACCTCGATACTGTTAATGTAAACAGTACAAAGTACAGCACCCAGAATCCACCCCCGCGGGACACCTTTTGTAGTATCCAGGAAACCTGATACACATTGAGTTCTATCTGTTAAGTCATTTTAAACCAGTTACATGCAGGCTGGTCCAGACCAATTGAGGAAAGACACAGAATTGGCAGTGAGTGATCAACAGTATTGGAAGCCTTTGAAAAGGTCAATGAAGAGGGCAACACAATGTTGCCTTCTAGCCATAGTTAACCACATCAAGGAGAGATGCAGCAGAGATAGTGCTATGACCTGGTCTAAAACCCAACGGATGTACATTTACAATACATTTCTGTAGCTGAAAATGAATCAAGGATTCTAATAGTTTAGCAAGACAGTTCAGAAATAGCGCAATCATTATTTAGGTCACAAGGACATTATTCTGGTGACATGATGATCGATGCTTGGCTGCAGTTTGTGACAATTTAAAATAATCTTGCTCTTTTGTCCAAAATCATCTCATCATCTAGGCTAGAGCCCTGCACGGGTATGAATCATTTTAAGAACAAGCCCTACCCTACCCAGGCCCGCTGGCTTCTGCCAAAAGTAAGGCCCGGCCTGGCCCTGCCCGAAATCAGAAATAACTGTTAGTTAATCCATAAACTGCTCCTCTGTCTGTCATTCGCTCCCTGCGCACAGCTCGCTCTGCACGCCGAGTATCCATAGCAACGGCTCAGCTTGGGCTGCTCTGCTCAGTAAAGAGACATGCACACAC